>NC_137458.1:63260040-63295351 GCF_964235325.1 Thermobia domestica
TAGCATGGGTGCAGTTTTATGAGCTGTCTTCTATTTTATGATATTTAATTTCATTTTCCTTTCTTAATATACTAGCAGCGTTCACCCCGCTTCGCTGCGGTCACCCCGGAACGCAATAAACTTTGTTACTTAGATAATTTTTACTTTTTCGCTTTCAAGTGATATGATAAAAACCATAGAAGATTGCAGTAAATCTTAACATTATATCGCCTGTCATTTATGTTAACCCGCCCCGCTTCGCTGCGGTCATCCCGGTGCTGGCATATTGTAAAAGTGTCTGTAAAAATAAGCAAATCAATTAAAAAATTTTAAACAGAAGATTCAAGCTATTTTCCGCTGTATATCGCCTGTCATTTATGTTAACCCGCCGAGTGACACGGTCATGCGGGTTGCATATAAATACGTTTATTTTTACCTATGATGAACTAATAACAAAGGATTTGTACGTTATGGACACTTGAATGGTCAATTATCTCAAGACACTGGTAATTAAAAATTAAAGTGATATGATAAAAACCATCTAGGGTCCAAATCCTAATAACCCCCCAAAATGAAAGAAATTGGTTCAGCCGTATTAGCGTGATGAGCGGACAAAGGATTTTGTACGTTCTCTTTTATATATAAGATTAATCCGTGCAGGTTTAGTTTTAGTGCACCATTCGAAATAATTGTAGAAAAAACATAATTCTTTCACTAATTTCTTTCTTGTTGTTCCCTAAAAGATTTGCGGTGGGCGACATGAAAATATCTTACTTAGCATAGATAAAAATCAAGGGGGACACCAGAAGTAATTGCTGAAAAATTATAATTAATTTACGATTTACGTATGAATACGGCTTCCGAATGTATGGCATAAAAACTACTGTGCAAAATCCACAAGATAGCCTGTGCTAGATGAGCACTAAAAAGGACGAATGCTATCCAACCAAGTCACAGCAGGGCGAAGCTGGTGTGCCCGCGCTCAGACGCGTCAACGATGATGTATATACTCATAAGCGAGGATAATGAAAAGAAGTGGGTTTTGGCAATGATACTAGCTTCAATTTCACATGTCATGATTTCATTTTAGTAACACTCTGCTTTTAAACATAAAACACAACTTCTGTACACCATGCAGAAATACACCACCGGTGGAAATTAGCATCTAACAGAGTCACCTTTCATATGTAGGCCTACTCACTTATTTTATCCTTCGTAAAGCATTTGAAATGTTTTTACACTACTAACCCTACTTGTAAACCTAAAATACAGCTGTATTACTTTGTATTTAATTCTGTCGCCTGCAGAAATGTGTTCCTTATAAACATGTATTTTCATGTAAAGTATAATATTTTCCCTTTAAATCTTCTAAAATATGGTGCGCCAAAACCACACCAGCACCCCTTAATTCATTCTAGAGTGTTATTATCTTGGTGCATGTTCAAATAATTGTACAGATAGAGTTGCCATTCGTCCCGGAGAATCTGGGACTGTCACGGAATCGAGATCTGCGTCCCGAAAATATTTCTCGGGACACTTAAATGTACCGGATTTCAGCGAAGAAGAAAGGAAAGGAATTTATAGTTTGCTTTTCTTCACATGATTAAATATATAATAATTCCCTTCAACTTCTGAGCATGACAATTATAAAGTTGAAAAAACTTGAATAAATAAAACGGATTTAATTAAGTTCATGATTTAACTATCTTGACATTGAAAGAAGCATTCGTTTCATTGAGCCAGGGAGTAAGGTTTTACTGCTTAGTTTTATTGTTATCTTTAGTACTCTGTATCAATCTGCGTCTCCCTTCTGATATATGTTAATCAATAATCCCTGAATGATATTTTTGGTAATTTTCCGCCGACGGTTTGAGAAGAAAAAATAACTGTTTTAAATAAAATTGAACCGAGAACAATGGGAAAATGTTGGAGTGTTTTTTTAATAGAAGCTTATGAGGTGGGAGAAAACGGACTCTGAAACATTACAAACCCTGAGAATTTAAAAAAAAAAAAAGTAAAGGGGGTAAATCATCTGCTTACGTTTGCTTAACTAGGGAGGAGATCGTCTACTAAAATGACTAAAAATTTTATGACGTAATACTTGAACAACTCTATCTAATGGAAGAAAGTAAATTAGTATGTAATACTTCTTTTCATTTTAAGCATTTCAAAGATTCTCGTAATTTAGTAGCGTCCCGGATTTTCACTTTTGAAATATGGCAACCCTATGTACAGATCAATAATATGCCTGCGAACTGATTTGCCTTAAAAATATTAATGTAAAAAAAAAAAAAAAAAAGCAACTGTACAATAATTGTATAAATATAGTCTCCTGCATGGCTGGAAGAAATTTATGAGCCTGTGCAGGGTGGAACCTACACGGTGAGAGTGTAAGCGCAAAGCGACGGTGAATATAAGCGCAAACGAAGATCCTTTGGAAACTACAGTAGCTACTCATATTATAACTGAAAAGCACTAATATCTCTAGTAAGGCCGGAAGTTTTAGAAATCTACCATCACTTTCGGTTTCAATATTAATTGAAGAAATATATAATGTCATATAAATAAATTCCTTCACGGGATGTACACCTAACACTCTTTGTTTTTATGCATAATCTAGTACATTATGGTATTTTGTAGTTTGTCTTAGGTAAGCGTAATTCTAGCTCCGTTTCCTAGTATGAATCACAGAATGTTTGGCGTTAATCAAGTAATTTGAGATAATTGGATCTACTGGAATTAAACCTATAAGACTTAGCTACAGTGGGGAAATTTAGAAATAACGGCATAACAGCAAAATGAATCATATCCTGACTATACATAGTCCAGCTAAATGCTGTCGAGTGGAATGTTTGTTATAATGCACACGTGTATTTTTATGGGTACGGTCTGTGAGCTTTTTTTTTTTTTTTTTTTTTTTTTGCACGCCCTTGGTGAGAAAGGAAATTGACGTCTCTCTTTAACGTTTGTTTGTATATCACGTCTTGTTATTTCCAGTATATGTTTCCTTTACATAATTAATGTCTTATTAACCGAATGTGCAAATGAATGTATAGTGAAGATATCAGCATTTAATTCTTTTATAGATACAACCAGTGTTGCCAGGTTGTATTTACAAAAAAAAAAAAAAAAACAGGAGAAAACAGTAGATTAATCTTTGAACGATTGCCCACGTTTTGGTTCGCCCACAAGCTATTTTGTATGCAATTTCTGAGTCCCTACAAACGGATTTTATAAGCGCTGGCAATGTTTCATTACATTAACAGCCAAATTGTGTTCTGCTAAAAAGAATACCGAAAGTCAAATTTCCGCTTCCCGCACCTGCGTACTTATCTTTAGACTTCCAGTAGCAAAACCCCTTTTTTTTTTTTTTTTTTTTTTTTTTTGTTCTTCAAGTCTCTTAAAGCTGAGCAAATGTTTCTGTATTTCTGCATGCCATTCCCCCCAAACTTGTCTTTCCAGTTGATTCTATATGAAAATCACACTTTGCAATAGGCATATCTACATATCCCCCTTACTGCTCTTGCTTAGCCACTTGAATTGTTCACCTCTATACCATTCTGGTTTGTAATTTTGGAAATACTTTCCTTCCTTTCTTGATAAATTCTCACTCATATTAACCAACACAACATAAAAACTAACAACACGAACAACAAAACACTGCACATTAATGTCTAAATTTGCCTTTAGAAAGTCAGACTATCCTTCAAATCCAATGAAAAAAATAAATTCGCATCTCTTCCGTCTGTAGTTCCCGAGCCGAAACAAATGCAACAAGCCCTGCTGAACTAAAATAAGGGAAATCACTATTTCTGTCTCTCTAAGCTGAATTATTGGGTTTTTATGAAAAAATTGGGGAAACTTCTATTTCTTTCACTTAGCTGAATTATTATTTCTCCAAAAAAATAGGGAGTTTCCCGATCCGAACACTCATGTTTCGAATTAGGCTCGGGATATTCTAGAATTAGTATTTTGATGCAAGCCAGGCGGTGGGTAGATGGAAGGGGTGAAATTATTTCTTTCATTTTTTAACTCTTATCTTGTGAACAGTTCACGTGCTGTCTGTAATAACATGTTTAATCAGGAGATTGAAGGCTACTAGATAGATATCTAATACACAAGCGAAGAAAAAAAAAATCCTCCATTGGCACGTATGAAGGAAGAGTAACACGTGCCGAAATGAAAACTTGCGACACTGTACGTATTTCACGCATGAATTATTGAAGATCTCGTCAATAGTTTGACATTATAAGATGCCGCAAGATTGATTTTTATATTCTTACTTTTAAAAAATGACAAAACAAAAGAAAAATCATTTCTTTGATAAATTATCAGTAGATCAGCAGATCATGCAAAAATCAGGAAATCTACTGATAAATCAGTAGACCTGGCAACACTGGATAAAACATTTATTTTTAATGGTCATTTTATCATCCCACTCCTACTCCCTAAGTTCACTTTGTCATATTTTAGGTGCTCGAGATCTCTTGATTAAATTCCAGCTCATGCCAAGTGAACTTTCTTATGGACAAACATGCTGTACAAAGTTCTCCTGTTTCCTTCCGCTTTCTTAATTCACATTTCGTTCACTATAATCATCACTACGTTCTCTCTTAACCTCGGAGTATAATAATGGAATACTAAACTGAAAAAAAATATATGCGCAGATATATCACGTTTAATTCTTCTGTATATAGGATGCACAACAAGCAATTTCATGCTAACGGTTTATTAGAAGTGGAATAGTTTCTCGAATGTTGTAAAATAAAATATAAAATCAGTTTACATGATTGAAAAAAAAAACTATGTTACTCAACGAAATAGAATCGCAGACTGCGGAGGAGCACTCCGCAGAAATTTTCTTTGGGTCACAAAAACAGACAAAAATAGGAAAATTGAAAATAAAATAACTAAGACGAAAGAAAACTAACTACTAATCGTACGTAACTCCTAAATGGGGCATTCAGTGCACAATAGATTCAAATCCACTTTTTGGTTAGTTTGGTGATATTTTATGTTTAACATCTTTATGTGAAGCTCCCTTCAGTGCTTGAAAGATTCGTATTTAGGTATTGTAAATACTTCTTATATTGTAGAAAACAGTGCTTCTTCTTTCATGTATACAAACTTGCCATTTTTTCTCACAGCTTTGATAATTGAACCTGAATCTATTGTGCTCTGAACACCCCAAATGATAGTAGGAACCGACATTTTCTTTGGGTGACAAAATATATATAAAATTTGAGTAGGGATGGACAAATCCGAAATTGTGATGCTGATGATGAAAAGACAGCAAAAATCATCTTCACTGTAATTTTTTTCTCAACGAAGTGGAGATTCCTTTAAATGACAGACTGAACTATCATTTTTATGCTTCATATATACGGTATATCACAAACGACAGATGTTGAAAATGGCGCGGAGAGAACTAAGATTGGGGGTTAGAATCTTAGAATATCCCTAGTTACACCGCAATACTTTCATCCAAGCATACATATTTTCCACTGTAGGAAAAAGAAGAAACACGAAAAGAATACATTCATTCAAAATACCTATAATTGCACTTTTAGGAGAACCAATTTCCAGAATTATCTGGGAAAGGCATTTCTATAAGCCTGTGTGGTTTCCGTACCCGTAGATTTCCGGTCTTGATCTGTTAATTAAAGGACTCCTGCTGATTTACAAAAACCGACGCTTCTGAATCGAAATATTTCTGAAGATTGGCATTTTTGGTCCTGTTTCACAGAAAGTACTATCCTGTCTAGAAATGATTAAGTCTCTTCAATTGGGTTTTCTTCAATTTCTACAGTTGTAGTTAACATCACAATTATTTCACTACTATAAGTATCTACAAATGGATTTTATTGTTATGACGTTAAACAAGTTAGGAACACGAGACTTGCTTGTGTATCAATCCGTTGCGTAAGTTGTGTAACACGCACACATAAATGACTCCTGTTGTTCCTTTTCTTGGACCATCATATAACGCTACCGACGCTAAGAGATGGAGTTAGTATCAACATCTTCGAAACAAGGAAAATACGGGGAAAGGCAACTTATTCTGAAATCGAGAAAGGATTAGCCAATGAAGAAAGCTGAAACAAACGATCAGCCAATCAGTATGTTCAATATAATTCTCAGATACCCTCAATATGACTCTTATGAAATATGTCATATAACTTCCATTTACTCTGTACTTGTCAGCTCTAGCTCCATCTGGCGACAATCGATGTATCTACTTGATGAAAACTCGTAGAATAACTGCTTATGTTTCAAAGTTAATGTGCAATGTTGCCACATTGTAAATTTTTAGTTCTCCCTAGCGGCTGAAGGAGGCCGCGGAGGGTATTTTATCATATAGAATTTTTGCTTTATATTGAGCTGTAAAATACTGCTCTGTGGTCCGTGGGTGCCATTTTTAGAACCCCTTATATATATATATCTATATTTCTTCATATTGCAAAATTTTAAATGAACTCTTGGAAAATTTGTGAATTGCCCTTAGAAAATAAACTATGTAGGTTCATCCATTGAAATCAAGTAGCATTTTCAAGCTAAGAAAGTCAGAAGTAAAAAATTGATTACAGGCAGGCCCGTATTCAGGGGGTGTAGGGGGGCCGGGCCCGATAAATGTTTGCTGGCCCCCTAAACTTTTCATGGTAGGTTTGCAAATGAACTATAATATGGCGATGAACTACAATATGGTTGGATCGGGCCCCCCTTAACTTCAGCCGGGCTCCGCCTACATTTTTGGGCTGGCGACCGACCTGATTACAAGGTATCGAATAAATACTAAAAAGTAAATAAGACTACTAATATCAAAAACTTTTTTAAAGCAATTCTTCTATAGAATGCAATAAAAACTAATATTTTTTTAGTATATTTAATAAAAACATTTTTTTAAAGATTTCTTTTTAAAAAAGAAATATTATTTGGGTATGAGTTTAATGTAAACAAAACGTTAGATCTACAGACAATAACAGTAAAAGAATTAATATATATATATATATATATATATATATATATATATATATATATATATATATATATATATATATATATATATATATATATATATATATCGATGGATGGAAAAGCTCCAAGTTATACCTACGGTAACAATAGTATTTGATAGTCTCTGTTTTTACAGTGCCTAAGGTCATGCGCATTAAAAAAGGAAAATAAACAATTGTCCAGTGAAAACAAAACAAAAAAAAGAAACCATACAAGAAAGTCTTTTGTATTGAATGTGTTTTCCCTGATTATGCAGTAACCAATTAAAACAACTGCTCCTCCAATTGAGAGAATACAGCGGAGGGGACAAAGGGTCAACACAAAATGTAGGATTTTCACATTCTCTCTCTCTCTCTCTCCGTTTCTCTCAAACAGATTTTTTAACGGGAAAAAATCGGGAATTAGTATTCTAATTTGGGCTAATTGTTACATCTCGTCTCAGCTAAATGAGCTTTAGTTGGTAGAAGCAAGAAACGGAAACAGCTGTTTTGGGTACATTTCTTGTTTTCTTTTTTCTTTCTTTTATTGCCCCCCCCTTTTTTTTAAAAAAAAAAAAGAATCCCCGCTGTGTTGTGGTCCTTTCTGGTTCACCAATTCGTACTAATATACTTGTAAGGCAAGAGAAAGGGAGAAACTAAGGACCTTTTACTGATAGTTTTCATGTTGCGGTATTTCTACAATATCACCATACAGAGAAGGGTTTAGAAAACACACACACACACACACACACACACACACAGTTGCAAAGTTTTTCCGCTCTCTTGCAATGAGTTTCCCAATAAAAAGAAGCATAGTACCGGTATTAAGCTCTCTGAAACCGTAATAGTTAAGGAAAAAAACGAAAAGAAAAATTGATACATAATTGCAACACAAGTAGCATTCACTTAGCTTCTACTTATGAGTACAAAGCAGTTTTTTTTTCTTGTATTTGTTATTAACCCTCTCGAAAATTTAATGAAAAAGGGGGAAAGCAATCGCTTAATTACAGGATATTAGGTTGCTATGGTATTCTAAGTCGAAACCCTAAGTTAGGTGGCCCATAAATCGGAAAACAAAAACCTAATTACCACAATGTTTCGTATGCGTACTAAGCTTGTCAGTTGTTTACTAACTCGCAAAATCTGGTCAAGATTGGGTTAATGTTCTACAAATTGAGTACAAAATACACTGTCCTGTTGATTGATTTTTAAAAGAAAAATCGAAAGAAAGACAATTCAACAAAGTGATTATATACACCTAACTTATAGCATAAGCAGCCCGCCAGAAATTTTCAAGTGTGGTCTTGCCATCTGACGAATAGTTATTTCATTTATTATGGCAAGTGTTAATGAGATCGAAATTTATCGCATGAAGAGTGTGAGTGAGTGTGTCTGTGTTACTGAATGTACTATTCATAATGTCTATGATTTAAGGATGCACCTAGAACTTTAAGTAGGAGGTATTTAAAATCTACAGTACAGTCCCGACCTGCTGTACCCACAATCGCCAGTTCCGCAACAAAAAATAGCAAAGGCTTTAGTTTTAAGTTGACATTTGCATCACCAGCTAGTTGCTCCACACCAGAAAGTAGCACTAGTTTACGTAAATATGACCCTTATAACTAAGTAAACAAAGTTTATTTTAGTAATTCACTTTCCATAATGTTATATATATACTCCATTGACTTAACGCCTAGTCTTCCGTTCCAAGCGCTACTATTGGCTGGGGGAATTCCACTCCCTTTCGTCATCTGCTCTCTCGCTTAACAACAGCTGAACCCTTATTGGCTCAACACGTGTGTCGAGAGTGTGAGCTTTAGTTAACAATTTTTACCACGGCTCAAGATATTTTGGTGGCACTATACCAACCGGGAATGCAAATGTAAATTTGACATTATTTTGTAAACTGTTAACTATAAAGATCAGATAGTTACATATCGTAGAAAAAAACGACTGCCTGACCTATTGTTGAAAGCGCGATAGCATTTCCTCGTGTTTGTTTCGTTTTTGATTAACAATGCACCTGTAAGCAATGGCCCTTATTGTAGAATTTGAGTAATATTTTCTGAATATGCCAGCCAATGTAGTGCAAAAATGGAAGAAATTTTACTTTGTGACATATAGTTAACTGTTCCGGTTCAACTGATCCACTTATTTGTTCTTTTTCTACATTTATTGCTGTAGTACTTAATATACAAAGACATATTCAACTCCAATAAAGCAAAATTACAAAAAAAAAAAAAAAATAAATAAATAACAACAGGTTGCTAAATGAACGAAGGAAGCCGTGTATGACATAAAGTATAATTACGCCCAAAAGAGTGGCATGCAGTAGGGCAGAATCCCGTAAACATAATCATCTTACGTTAACTACTGTGTCCACTTGTACTATAAGTCGCAACTATGATTTTTGTTTTTAATTCATAAACTGTAGTTAATAAATAAATTAATTAAATAATATAATAAAGTAGTAAAAATTTGATACTTTAATCGTTTCATATAGTAATGATATGTTATTAGTACTACTATAATCATTTCTTTCTTTAGGAACTATTGAGAATAACCAAGTAACAACTAACTCACTACTTGATACTCTACAACAACGCTGATCTCTGAAACCGATGATTTGTCGTAATAATGTTCAGATCAGTGTGAGAGCAATACATTATACACACACATAAAACTCTCTGTTCTCCCCTCTCCCACCAAATAAGTTTAATTTCACCTAGGGATAGGAATATAACTCTACACAAAAAGAGATAGGTGGTCAGTTTTCTAAATAGGGCTGTACACACAAGTACTCTTTAATTTTATTATTCCGCTAGGGTGTTACACATTGGTTTCCTCCTTGATTAGAAAGCAAAAGCAATGTACGACCATTCACAACATCCTATTCTTAATTTGCTCTTTTGTACAAACTTACATAGCCTTCCCGCAGAGTCTAGTGGCTAGCACTGTGACTATGGTCCCGGATTTGATTCCTGGTGCGAAAATATGGAGAAAAAAAATTACGCATGTTCCACGTCTTCGCCTTGAACTATAGGTCTACGTTTCATAAACTTTAACCTTGTTGCTAAAAGAAAAAAAAAGAAAAAAGATACTAAACTTCAATGATGAAGAGACAAACTATACACCTACAATACGTTTATCAAAGGTTTGGCTTCTGGATATTACAAAAAGACAGATCAATTGTGCGCCAAGAAAATATTGATCGAAATTGTCACATAAATATCTGCGAAATGAAGCCATAATTATAATAATCTTGCATATTGTAATAACCTGCACATGGTTCTATTTGTAAATATTAACGTGTGTTCTTATTTACAAACAATACCTCGTGCATTTACTACAAGCCACCATGGGAAGCAGATAGAATATCAGTGTCACCACTCATCAAATGATGGAGGAGGAACAGCAGCGCCACCTCCAGACTAGGAGCAACTATAAAATTCAGAGAATCATCGCAACGGGCATGTCAGTCAGTCTCTGGTTGGTCAAGTCCCCTCTGCTATCTAACCGTGTAGCTTTGAGTGAACCTTAACCTAATCCAAGCTTCCGAACTTACAGTGGAGTTTCGAGGCATCCTTCCCACTAAACTTTCAACGGAGCTTTGCTCCGAACTTAACCTCCCTCATAGCTTGCAGTGGAGTTTAGAGAGATCCTTAACACAAAACTACTCACCCTGCAGCGGGGCTTCGTGGTTTTCCTTTTCTCGCTTAGTTTGCTGTGGAACTCTGAGGGATTCTAACTTCTCATTGCCTGAGGATCCTGAGAATCCTATCCCTCCTCACTCAGCATGCAACGGATCTTTGATAGCAATCCTTCCTTTGACCACCTGGTCTTGGGACACCTACTTATCCAAATCATTAGAGAACTTCTATACTTACTTAGTGAAATTGTATCATACCGTGCTATACCTGGAAGTTTTATAATAAAATTGGTAGTAGGAGAAAACAATTTTCCTGTGTAATTGCTCTACCTTCGACCTGCTTCAGCAGGACTTTACGATATGTAATGCTCTTTATTAAAATTATCAATTTAATCTTTATCCCAGACCTTAATATCTAATATATACGTATATCAGTCCGATTCACAATGGAAAGTCACTGGTCAGCCGAGTCCTGCTTGACTGACTTACTGAACCCGCTTATCTAATTAGATAAGAGGGCTAGAACTCGCATTTGGAATAATATTCGCAAAATATAAGGCAATACAAATACGCCTAATTAGGTAAGACGGCTAGAACTTGCAATTTGGGAGAAATACTCAGAAAAATATAAGACAATACTTATAATGCTAATTCTATCCTTATTAATTTCAGCTTCGACGAAGCAACAAGTTGTTAATTATCTGTCTTGATGAAAATGATTTTAATTCGACTTTCTTACCTTTTTCTTCCTCTTTCTTTAAATTATAACTAGATTCGAGCTGTTTTGCATTATAAATAAAGAAATCAATATCATAAATTCCAATATTTACGTCTGAGTATGTCTGACAAATTCATAATATACCAAATAAATCTTATGGAAAGATCTTTCCAATTTAGAAACTCGAAGATCCGTAAGATGAGTGCCCCGTTAACAAAGACTCGACGTAATTATCTGTTCCTCTCCCATACCAAAATGAATCCGGAAGGTTAAGCCAGTGTGCCTTCTAGCAAGCAATTATCTTGTAAGAATCTTTGGGGGTCGTAGAGTCTTATAATTGTTCGATCGATTGCTCCTGGAAGCAACTTCTTTTTCTCTTTTTTTTAAATCTTTCTTTCTTTCTTTCTCAGACGGGAAGAGAGATTCTATGTTTCTGATAGAATGATTATGTCTTGTCATCTCATTAGAAGTTTAATCGTTAGGTATATGCCAATCTTTTTCTTCATTGTATTTCTGGAGCAAATATTTTGTTCTAAACTTAAAGAAGGATTAAATGTAACTTGTTCTCGTTGGTAAGTACTCGAATTGAAATATTATTATCTGCATCATTCTAACAACAATGTGCAGCCTTAATAACTATCTTTATACAGAGTGATGTTTAACAAATACAAGATTCTATTACACAAAATTAATTGTGTATTATAGTTAGTGTTGTGCTGACAAGGAACGGACACGAACGTGTCATCCGGACATCCGAATTAAACCTATTTCATCCGATAAACATAACAACGATATGTTCATGCACATAAAATAGGTGTCATGGACAACGGAGTAAGTCCCTGTGGCCCATTAAATTTGTTAGTATAAAGAAAATCGTAGACTCGCAGTGAAATAGCTATTGCATCAACACTGTTCATTGGAAAGACATGGTTTATCGTTCATTCTCTTCAGCATGAAACAAGCTTTACAGAGGTGCTATGTATTGGGGCTCACAACTTGAACAGGGAAAATTGGGAGAATGTCGGGAAAACTTGCCCCAGAAATCCCTCCCATCTACTTTGATCCCCTCTGGAGTGGTTCCGGCTAAAAGCACACAATCCAAATGCATCTCAAAAAATACTATAGGGGATACGAAATGTGTGCCCCAAGTTTTGTATTGATAGACAGAATAGATATGAGGGAAAACCTTGTACACCAGCAAATCAATTTTCCCTGTTCTAGTACGTTATAGGCCCCACTGTATAGCATCTCTGGAAAGCTTGTTTCATGCTGAAGAGAATGAACTATAAACCATAACTTTCCAGTGAACAGTGTTGAAGCAATAGCTATTTCACTGCCAGTCTACGATTTTCTTTATACTAAAAGGGTTAATGGGCCCCAGAGACTTACTCCGTTGTGCATGGTACCTATTTTTTGTGGATGAACATGTTATGTTTATCGAATGGAATAGTTTTAATTCGGATGTCTGGATAACATGTTCATGTCCGTTCCTTCCGTTGTCTGGGCAGCAGTATATTGTTCAAATATACGGATTTCTTATGTTTACTACGGAAATCTGTACGAAGCATATGCTATCCATATGCTAAATAAGTACTGATCTTTCCCACTTAGATATTATATCGGGTAGAAATGGAACGCTTCACAAAGAAACAGAGTATTCTCATAGTAATCGACATAATTGTCCGTCGTGAAGCGTTCCATTCCTACCCGTACAGACAATAAATGACGATTATCACTATTCGGCACCCCATGATTACTAACTACATAGACAACAGATAAATATGTTGAAACGTTCAGTGCTTCCAACTTACAAGAACATAAGTGGCGGGGATTTCAAAACTTCCGTTCATTATGGTACACTTTTTATATTCAGTGCTTTTGTCAGTGTGTGTTTCATCAATACATATAAACTATATTCAAAGTTATAATGAACAAGATATTACTTTTAATCTCATATATAAATGTGAACGTTTGTTTCTTGTAAGAGTGCTTGTCAGGAACGCAAATCTACACTTGTCTTGGCTTACTACAAACTGATTTTATCAAAGGGCATATAGTTTAAGAAACCATAGACCAGGGAGCAAAATTTCCGGTCGTCAGGTCGCCATTGGCGACTAAAAGTTCAGAGCTGACGAACAGTGCTGTCGACCAGTAGAAATGGTTTCTGCCTAAACTCACAGGGATGCGCAGTTTCTGTTTCGCATGGAAATAGTTGTCACTGAGTAAGAGAAAACACGGAATGTTAAGTCTTCACAACTGACATGGAATCTCTTTCTTTGTCAAACCAAAGGCCGTGAAGGGCTCTCATAATTTGTACTGGCGACCATCATTTTTGGATTGAGAAATGCATCTGACTTAGAAATTTTGCGCCCTGTCGTAGACTATATAGAAGTTTTTGGTTTGTATCGTAAGGAGGGAGATTCAAAAGGGAAGAAGTAGTTTAAAATGTATATAAAAAATAGAATGTCTGACGAATTTTTCATTTTAGAAAGATGAAACTCAGAATGCAACTTCATTTCTAAAAACAAGTTGAACTACATGTAGATTTACAATTTAAACAAAAAAAAAAAAAAACACTATGGGGATAAGACACCCTTATGGGTGAAAAGGAAGTGGGGTGTAAAAATAATCGAAAATTATTAATATTGTGTTGAATCCATAGTTACCGGGGTCACTTAGGTAAATAGTAACTCTCCCAACGTCGTTCAAGTATAACTTTAGCCCCCATCGTCATGAGGATTTAGGAAGCGTGAGAGATAACCTGTCCAAAGTAACGGACATTAATGTCAAATTGGTAGTTTCGGGAATTACTAAGATGAATAGTAATATTCATACTGTTGTTTAAGCCCAACTTTAACATCTAATGAGGTAGGGGGTTGGGGATATGTGAAAAATAACATGTTCAAAATATTACTTATTTTAGTGTCAAATTCATAGTTTTGGGGTCGCTGAAATAAATAGCAAAGCTCTCGATCCTCCCTGTTCAAGTTCAACTCTATCACCAATCGTCATGAGGTTTGAAGGAGGGAGTGAAAAATGACATGTCCGAAATAACCGCTATTAGTGACGAATCTATAGTTTTCGGAATCAGTAAGCTGATTGGTGACAGTCTCAACGTCCTTTGAGTCTCAATTAGGCAAGTAGAGATTTCAGCTGTCTGGAAATTGACAGGGATAACTCCGAAGACGTTGCTCTTCAGTATTTATTTACAACACTCATATTGATAGGGAGAACGTCGGAGGCGTTATTATTAATTTGTTACTTATTTATGTCACTGATATTCACAGGGGTAACGCAAAAGACGTAATTCTCCCTTATTCAATTACTCCTCTCACTTCTTCACCTTCAAATACGATATAGTGCATAGACCTTATACCCCGCACGAAGAACAAATATTTCATCTAGTTCAGAAATAATCATGGAATATTTAATTTTACGGCCCACAACTATATCCTTTAGGCTGAGGTAGTTAATTATTAGTGAAATTGAATACTTATGAAAGATCTTGTGGAATGGAAGTATGAGAGGAGACAAAACACTAAGATAACTCACGGACATGGGTTGCATACCACAAGCTCACAGTGCCAGAGATCGAACAAGGAACTCCCAAAATCAGAGATGAACGATTTGTCACTGATCCATCATAGGCCAAATCTTAATTCAGATATGTATTATTAATGAGTTTCAGAATACAATAAATTTAAATGAAAGAATAAAATTTAAAAAAAAACGAATAGCAGATCATTGTTTTAAGATATTGAATGGAAGTGTTCGGAAATGTGCGTGTGGAGAAGAATTTTGAAAAATAATTTCGTAGGAATGGGAAACTAATAATGAAACATTTATTGGTTACTCTTGACGTGCTTAGTATGCATGTGAAATATAATGAACGATGTGTAGTCCTTTGATATCCGGGTTAAGGCTGATTCAGACATACTGTACCGTATCCATGCAGTACCATTGCCATGCTCCGTCCGCGGAACGGCCGTGACCATTCACAAGTACAGTGCCCTGCTGTTCCTCTACTGCTTTCTACAGAACTTCTTAAGATGATTGCGAGGATCAACTTCGTGCAGCTTCGAATACACCGATGAAAGTCGAAACATCACGGCCATCGACTCGCGACTTGGGTGGTTTCTTTTAAAGACAATCTGTTGGGGCACGACACGGGAAAGGCATCATGTGGGAATTTAGAAAGGCAACTTCAATGAATTTTCTATGTCAAGGTCTGAAAAGAAGTTTCGTGGACTACGGCATGGGAATGGCACAATATGAGTAAATTAACCATTACGGGCCATAAAATTTGAGGTTCAGACTTTCTATCATTTTAGAAAAAGAAAAACGAACATAAGTGATGAAGCCCACTTGATCTTGACCAAACATGGTAGGTGGTACCACATAACATACTCAGTACACTACGAGATGATATGTCACATGTGCATTTGTTCTAGGGTTGTAGACAACAAGCTTGTAATTAAACGTTAATTTGAACCATAAGAAAGAAAATTATCAGAAATTTAATTAGCTTTAATGTGAAAACAACGTGTGCTTTTAATGAAAGTTTTGCTTAAAGTATCAATGATGGATGATTTCTTTTCATGCAGTCGGAAAACTTTCTATTTTGTTAACTCTTCAGTAATATTCATCTAAAGTTTAATTCCCTTACGTATATATTGTGAGGTTTTCTTACTTTTCGTGTCCACAATACACTTTTCCTTCCAAAGGCTTCTTTAGAGATTCTATCTGGTGTTTAAACATAAATGATGATGCATACTTAAAAAGGTAAACGATGATTGAATCTGAACGGAAAGGAAATTTATAACTACCTGTAAATGAGTATATGCCCTGGGAGAAAAATCGAAACGCATTTAGAAGGAAAATCCCTAGATTCCGGCTTACAGACGGCTTTCCTGGAGCTGCGCTTCTCACAGCAGGATAATTGCTATCCCAGAATAACCGTCTGTTGTGATGCAGAGCTTCTAGAGTTTGTAGTATTCGTACTCAACCAACTAATGTCTATTACAGTATAAATCCGTTTTTTGTATTCTGTACGTGCTAACGGACAACATAGATGATTCTGCTTATTTGCGAGAAAACAAATCTGTACGTACGTAGCCGTACAAAAACTATCGTGTGTGGTGTAGAATCCTTGCCAATTTTCGGTTCTCCGGAGTTTGTGGATTGAAAATCAGTTTCTTTTTCTCACAGCGTGTTTTATATGATAGTTCTAATTAAGAATAATATAATTGTTCAGGTGTAGAAGATTGAAATATGTATATGTTCATGATTTAACACTTACTACAATCTGTGAAAGAGAATTGACATAACGTTGACAACTTGAAGATAGTTCTACCATGGGAGATACAAATAACTGTAAAAAGATAAAAACAATAATGATTGAAATAAAGGGAACTATCTCAACCAGCGGCACAAATCTGTTTTTAACATTGGGAGGGACAAATAAGACCGTTTCCTTTTCTTAAAGCGATGCTCAAAATACTTGTGAAATTGAAAAACAACCCTGTGGAGGATCAGGGAGCAGAGTTGTCTTCAACATTAGGAGGCGGGCAGATTTGAGGCTTATTCTGAGGGGGGAACATCAATTTCATCTCACATTCCTTTGTAGCAATCGGACACAAATCACCACATGTTTCCAAAAAAAAAAAAAACACATTTCAAATCGGATTATTGGAGAGGATTTCCCCCCCAGTTCCAAGATTGGAGGGGACATGTCCCCTCATCCTCCTGGGATTTGCGTCAGCTATCTCAACATAGAATTGGAAGTACAGGAAATAGGAAAAATGTGTAGCGTAGTGTGGACACGAAGTCCTCAAAATACTTAAAATTAAGGTTGAAAATGGTTAACGAAAACTTGTAGAATTCCAAACTACCGTACGTATGAAAGTCGTAGGTGTTACAGGACAATTATGCCCGTTTAGCTGTCAGGTATCACAACAAAAATAGTAAGCAATAGCAAAAAGTGTGTTTGTTTTTAAATTAAGCTCTTCTCTGTTCTGATTACTCTACCAAAACATGAAGTGGTTCAAATCCATTGTAGCTAATTGTTTCAATGTTGATTCTAATAGAGCTTGAACCAATAATAAATAGTGAGAAACATTCCTATCGAAAATTGTAACAATTTATCTTTCCGGTATTAATATAACCGTAATACATAGAGAAAATATGGTCAAAGATAGAGAAAAGCTTTTTTATGAGCAGCCTGCAGAAAGGCAATGACATTTCGCGAGAAATAGGAAAGAAGGTTCAACATTAGCATGCAATTCAATACCATAACATATACCCAACAAATTTCCCCAGCGATCTCTAGGTACGTTTTTACATACTGTTTTATGGGTTGATCCCAACTCATTTCAGAGGGATCATTGACTTTCACCGGAGGAAGAGTAAACCAGTCTTTGAAAAAAATCAGAGAGAGAATAGAAAATGAGAGTGAAATGGACAGTTCAGTGCCATGTACTGGTTAGGTTTCTTGGTATTGATTCCTCCCATGGAAGTTTGGTCTTGTGCTAATATATATATCTATATTTGGTGATATACATATTTCTTTTGTCTTTTGGTGATAGTGTTGTTGTGCAACTGGTTAAGATATCAACGTCTGAGCGAGCTTCTGTCGGGGGAAGTGTTGCTGGTTCCGACTCCGACAGGGAGTACGCGTGTTGCAATAAAAGTTTCAAATCTGTAATATCAGAAACTACTGAACGTGAAGGTTCAGTAATGTGTGAGAAGTGTACCCAATGGTATCACTTTCGTTGCATTGGAATAAAAGAGTCCGATAGTATGATTGAGCTAATAAGTCGAGATTCGTACCGGTGGATGTGCCAGGGTTGCCAACTCCCAAATGAAAATGGGAAAAGCGAGAAATTTTTTGATGATGTTGGCTTGGTTAAGCTAAACCAAAATGAGGGACCAGATGTTCCGAAATCCCTTGTAAGTACTTCGTCCGATATTGATGGATTAGAGAGTTCGATGGAGATACGTTTGTTTGCATGTTTGCAAGAAAGATTCGATATACAAAATGAGAAATTGGACAAACAAAATAAAAAGTTCGATAATTTAAATGACAATGATTTTGTTTTAGCAGATAGAATTAATGAAGTTAAATTAGAGGCACATAGAGAAGCTGTAAAAGAAGCGAATGAGTTACGCGAACAAATCAATGTTGTAGCCGCGTCGCAGTTAGAACAAGAGGCTTGACTGCAAAATGTCGAAAGCAACGTCTTGAAGGTAAACCAAAAGGCAGAACAACTGCAAAGTGAACTGCGAAAGCTACCTGAGATGGTTAATGTTAATAGTAAAGACAGCTTCAATCAAGGAGGGTTATGAAACTACTGCTACCATCCTTGAATCAGTTTGTGATGAATTTAAAACTTCGACAAAACGAGTCTCGGACCTTCAGCAAAGAGTCGAATTTCATTATGATCAACTCCAAAGTGAAATGAACGAAGCTGGAGTTAAGCTGTTAACTTCGAAGGAGGTAAACAATGAGGCTGAAGGGGGAGATGATAGTGTTGTTCCTATGAGAGTCTGTTTTACAGATGTCTGGAAGGATAGGACAATTGTTGAAAAGATTAGGCTTGGTGATGGTGGCCAGCCGACGTTGCACTGGAATGAGACTTTGTTTAGAGGCGTTACCACAGCAACTAATACTTTCTGTTTTTCAAAACCAGTTCCTAGTTTATTGTCGATGAGTCCTTCGTTTAATGTCGATACTTTTGCGAATACAGTGGGAATACAGTACCGGTTTTTGGTAACAGCAGTCCCCCGGAATATGCTGTCTAATTGGAATCTAAGTCATTCAACTCCTAAACGTTCGTTGTTTAACCAGTCTAATTGGGGTAGTTCCCGTAGGAACTCAATAAATCCGTTAAGTCAGTGTTCTACACTCTTTTACAATGTATCCAACATAAGTCCTTCTGACAATGGTTCTAGTTGGCCTAGGTTTCCTAGTCAATATTTCAATTATGAATCTAAACCGATTCCATTAAAAGATCTTAGTTATTTTTCTACATTTGGAGGAGAGATACAACCTGGTGTATCCAAAGCTTTCCTTAAAAATTTTAAACGTTGTACAGATAGGTACTCTATTTCGGATTATTAAAAGATTAGGGCGTTTCAGAGTTGTTTGCGAGACGGAGCTTTCAGTCTCTTTCTCATGTAATTCGATCGTTTGACGATTGCATCCGATTGTTTAAAAGTCAGTATTTTAATGAAAACCAGAATTGATGCAAAAGAAATATCTTCGATCCTTAAAATATAATAAAAACAAATATTCCTCATTACTCAAATTCTCTTGGTTCTTAGTCGAGACGTATTATAATATAATAGAAAATCCAAATTTCTAAGAACTTTCCGGTTTAATCTTGGGAAATCTACCTTATGATGATGTAAGATTGTTGTCTGTAAATCCAAGTCAGTACTTAGTTGATTTGATGATTCAGATTGGGAATTTATCTTCGGTCACCGGTCTCCGTACTAAATTTGAGCTTCCTTCTAGAAAGATATCGTTTGTTAGACAGGCGAAGGTTATGAAATCTTCAAATCAAAATTCTAACCAAAATGAAAAAAAAAAGTTAACAGCAGTTGTCAAACTGAAAAGAGGCACTCTGAGTATTCTCAGAACTCTAAAAACAACTGTAATAATTATAACAACTATAACCAAAATTCGTTTCGAGGAAATAATCGGAATCAACGCTTTAGAGGAAGGGGAAATCGCTACCGAAATAACGGAAATCAATATAACAATAATAATAGTAGCAACCAAATGGAAAAAAACTATGCTTCCAGACGAATGCCATGTAACGATAGTCAATGTCCCATGAATTCGAAAAAAATATAAATGGTTCGGAAAACATGACTCGCAGCTGCCAATGAGAAAGGGGCAGGCGAGCTGCAGAAAACAAAACACCTTACAAAGTATTTATACAGTAACCTCGCCAATCCCCTCTGTTTCTAAAAATCTTTTTTTGAAATTCCATGTCAACTTTGTAATAAAAAATTACTGTGACTGCTCCTCTTCTGAGTACTATTACTCCCCGCCACGTGTGATAAAAAGAAATATTGTTGGCGTAGAATTAATATGTACGGTGGATTCTGGAGCTAAATTAAGTTTGATGAACTGGGAAGTTTGGAAACGTCTAAAACAAACTTTCAAGTCTACCAAATTACATTCATACACTAAACTTACATTGGGAGCCTTCGCGGAAGGGGAAAAAATTCAAGTGCGAGAATTGCAAACTTTTAACTTAAATTTTCAATGGTATATTTTCAAAACTCCTATATTTGTAATAAAATATCTGCGAACCAAAATTATTTTGAAATGTCCGTTCCTAGATAAATTCAATGGTATCATTAATCAAAGTAAAAATGAAGTTAGGCTTCAAACTTCTTCCGGAACTCAAATCTCTTTGCAGACGAAAAAACGTGAAGTTTTATTTGGCGCAATTTCTTCCAATCGTGTGGAAATTGCTACACCAACATCGCCCGTCCAAGTTATTAAGCATCTTAATAAGAATACTTCGCCAGTTATTAAAAAATCAATTAATAAAAGAAACTCAACAGATTGTGAGGTCGTCTACTAATTCTTAAATAAATTCTATTAAACATTGTCCGTCCATGGATCCTGAGCTTAATGTTCCAGATGCTAATATTCAGGAATATGTGAAGTCGAGGTCCAACTTAAATGAAACCTCAAAACATCAATTAGCAACTCTTGTTTTAAAATATCAATACCTATTTTCTAAGCATCCTAAACGAGTGCGTGCGTCACTCTAAAAAATTCAGTTAATAAATAAAACACCATTAGTAAAACCTTACTATCCGGTCCCTCAAGCTCTACAACCTGCTTTTAAAAAGAACTCCAAACATGGATCAAATTGGAACTAGTTAAAAAAACAACCCTTTCCATATCGAAATCCGATACACTGCGTACGCAAAGCATCAGGGTTAGTACGTCCAGTTTTGGACCTCCGAGCTTTAAATAAGAAAGTACTAGCTCCAAAGATCCAAGTAAAGCCTATTGAATAAATTTTGAATCGTGTAACTAAAGCTAAACACTTTAGTTCTTTTAATTGTTCTCCTGGATACTATGGAATTGGGTTAGATCCTACGTCGTATTCGTATACTAGCTTTGCCTATGCAAGACATCAGTATGTCATGTGCGTATTACCTATTGGTATATAAAGAGCGTACCTTCAATTTTTCAAAATATTATGAATTCTTTCTTCGATCAACAACTAAATCCTTTGCCACTATTTTTTGGATTACATTTTAATTTCCAGTTTGTCTCTTAAAAACACTTCGAACATTTGGAAAAATCCCTTGAAATCTTTGCTCATGCAAATTTCTCGCTAAATTTTCAAAAGTGTCAGTTTATTCAATCTAAATTACATTTCTTAAAACATATCAGTTAAAACAACACCCAAGTGGACCCCAGGCATAACAAACCCATTCCTTGTTTCCCAGTCCTGAAAACTAAACGTCAATTAAGAGCCTCCTTAGGCTTGGTGGATTGGACAAGGACATTTATAGCAAACTTTTCAGCTTTAAAGTCTCCTCTATATGACTTGCTGAAAAAAATAAAAAATTGTCTTCACACCACATCTATTAAATCTTTTCTATAAACTTAAAGAGCTTGTTAGTCAGCCTCCGTCTTTAAGCCAGCCTGGTTTTTCACTTTCGTTTCATATCTTCTCAGATGCGAGTGAAAAGAATTTAGAAGGGTTCCTCGAGAGTTATCCTAAAAATAAATTATCGCCAGTGGTTAATGCTTATGCTAGTAAAAAAATCAAGCCACATAAACTATCTTTATCTATGTTTCAGCTCACAGTACTGGCTATTCCTTTCCTTTGTAACCATTTCTTGCAATATATTTTAGGACAACCGACGGTGGTGAATTGCGACAACGCAGCAACTACGCATGCATTCATTATAAAAGGTTTAGACCCGAGAACCACTCGTATTCTATTAAAACTTCAAAATTACAATTTACAGTTACAGCACTTATCGTCATAAAATAATTTTATTGCAGATGTACTCAGTAGGTATCCTCCTGGGGATAGTAAGCATATCTCAGTCAATCTGTTTTCCAATCTTGACTTTTCTTTCCTAAATCGTAAAAAATTTCTCCACTGTCAATCCGAGAATATATTGTGTCGAAAAACAAGGGAATCTCTCGTTAATCCGTCCGATGTTTCGAAATTTCGAGAATATCAAGGTCTTTTATATCGTAAAAATATTCGAACTAATCAATGGGTCTTAGCTGTGTTACAACGTCTTGTCAATGGTATTGTCGATACCGTTCATTTACGAGATCACTTTGGCGTATACAAATGTCTGTCTCTGTATCGGAAGGTTTTCTATTGGTGTAATCAACGAAATTCTATAAAAATATGTAAAGGATTGTACTCGTTCTGCTGAGACCAAATTCGCCAATCAAATTATCGCTAAAAAACATATCAAATTGAAGCGCAAGCTCCCCATGAAAAATTAAAAATAAATTTGGTAGGGAAATTACCCTACAATAATGGATACTATTATCTTCTATCAATTATTAATATCTATTCTAAGTTTGTCGTTTACTTACTTCTGCGCACCGCGCATGCTAAAAAATTATCACTGTCCTCAAATCATTCTTTTCCATACCCTCAAATCATCATATCTAATAAAGGGTCACAATTTACCTCGCATCTCTGAAAGTCTTTTTGTCGTAAATATAATATTAAACATCAACAAACGTCAAGTTATTCGCCAAATGCGAATGGGGTAACTAAAAAATCCCACAAAAAGTCAATCAAATTCTTCAATAAAATGTAACACTCAACAAGCAAATTAAAATAAAATCATTAAAACAGCTCAAAATCTTCTCAATCACTCTATTTGAAACAATACTAAAAAACTCCGGCTGAGTTATTTCTTTCATACTAAGCTATTAAAATGTTCAGGGAATCATTTCGTTAGCCTCTTCAGTTACAAAAAAAAAATAAAATAAAAAGCATATAGTAACTTCACTACACAACCTTAATAGAAAACTCGAAAAAATGAAAAAAACGAAAAAATTAAAATTTAAAAACCTAGTAAAATGGTCAAAACTTATTACCTTTCTTCTGCTATTGGAAAACCTTAAAGTACTTAAATTATTTTATTAAACCATAAATTATTTTTGGTTTATAAACTTCTAAACAAAATGTGCAGTATTGCATAGTTTGAATGGTGAATCAGTAGGTACACACAACTTCCAAAATCTAAAGGTATTCGGTTGTTCTGCCGACAAATGAAAGGAATTGTTAGCAAGCTATCCTAACCAGGATATAGTTTAAGTAATTTTGCTTCCTTAAGCATAATATTCATTTTATGTCTTCCTTCAGTTGCTTCGTATCGCAAGGTAGAATTGAAAGTATGACTTATATTTGTGTCTTTTGTGTTTCCAAAATTGAGTAGACACTTAGAGAAGAAAAGGTTTTTCTTCTTTCAAAGAGTGGGGGAAACTGTAACATACTCTGTTCGTTACAAATGGTTAAAAAAAGATCCTGGTGAATTAATTTACCTCTACTCCTTATAGTCAATAATTAAACTACCATCTAGTTACTTGTATTTACATGTTTTATGTCGATTATCAATCCGTCGCAATGTTTGCGTCTGACCTCGTTGTTTTTTTTTTGTTATCTCATCGGAAAGTGAAAATGGGATGTTGTCTTTATCCATATCAATAATTCATTCGAGCAAAATCCAATAATCTTTATAAGATTTATCTTCGTTGAAAGTGTAACTTTCTCTTTCTTTGTGAACTGCTTTTTAGCCCGCCTTTCAACTGACTGTTTTTCTTCTTCCGTTCGAACGAAGGACTGTCATAGCATAAGAATGTGCAAGAACCACGAAAGTATGGAATGAGGCCAGTTAGCAGAATAAAATTAAACCTTAAACTAGTGCTACCTTGTCATTTATCTTTTCTTTTCATCTATATTTAATCTTTTGACGTTTTTTTATATATATACATATAGATACTTACTTATTTAGCCATTATTGAAACGCTAAATTGAGCTTCATCGAATTTAACGTGGAACAAAGAGAGAAAGAAAGTGTCCAAATTGGATTCCTATTCGGTGATTTAACTGTTTCTGTACTGTTCACTGCAACCAAAACAAAAAAGTTCAGCCTTTAAGTGTGACGTTCTCTACAAAAATTAAATAAATCCCGATACATCGGTGAAATTCGAACAATATCAAAAAAGTTCAAGTTGTAGAATGAACCTATAATCAGTAACAATAAAATTAACGTAAATCTTCTCCGCGAGGAAGGTAATAATAAAACTATTTAAAATAAAACAATACTCACATAGTTCTATGCTTTGTTAACGGAGAGGGTTTGTAAAGTGATTAGAATGTTCACTTGGTAACTGCAATTCAGGTAATGCTATAAAATCTATGCATGTTCCAGACGCTATAAATATGCGAGATGTTGACGGAAGTTATATAAAAACTATTTCTTCGTCTAAATAACAAAACTATAAAAGCAGGAATCCAGTAAATCTTTGTCACATATTTGTGAAGTCTGATCTACTTACTATCAAAAGAGTTCACACTTCGAAATTATAAATTAATAACACTGGTCGGCTAAATAATTTTTTTTCGCTCCCACGAACGAAAATAGGTGACTCCTATAGGTTTCGAGCTCCTGAGTTCGAGTCCGTAACCCGTTTTTCTCCAGAATGTACCAGTTTTCAGGGAAGAAGGGGGTGTTTCAATATCCGCCCAAAGATGCTATTCTCCACCCATAATAATTTGCACGTTAAAATTTAAATATCAATATAAATTATGCAGATAAAGTTGCATAAAAAGTAAAAGTTTAACACTTACGTGTCACTTGGTTTTCCTACTCCTCTTGTAATTACTACAGGGTGTTTCGCGTGTCACATTCCAACAGAAGTCTGCCAACATATTCACACTCCATTTACCAATGTAGAGCCTCTCCATGGTAGCTATTTGCTGGTGAAACCTTTCCCCGTGTTCGTCAGAGACCTCCCTCAAGCTGTACATTTCAGGGTAGAAGTCCAGGTGGCAATGCAAAAAGTGTAACTTAAGGGACATAGTACATCCCATGTTACGAAATGAAGTAATTAACCTGCCCACAATGTCTTTGTAATCAGGTGACTTATGATTCCCTAGAAAGTTACTGCATACTTCTCGAAAGACCTCCCAAGCCTCACTTTCCACTTCATTAAGCTTAGAAGAAAATGTAGTATCCTTAAAAACGTCTCTGATTTGAGGTCCCGTAAAAGACCTTCTTTCACCTTGGCCTCGCTGAGTCTTGGGAATAGTTTACTGAGATGATTAAATGCTCTACCATGCCAGTTCAGGGCCTTGACGAAGACCTTCATGAGCCCTAATTTGATATGAAGAGGTGATTATAGTATTTTCTCCTGATCCACAAGACGTTCATCAGCCACGTTCATCTCCCCTGGGACCAGCTGCTTCCGTGGCGTCCATTTTGTAATGGTGTACTGATCTTTGGCTCGACTATCCCAATGACACAAGAAGCAGCTAATAACCTTAAGGTCAGCGCATACACACCACTGGAACTGTTCGTATTTTATTTTCTGCAATAGGTTTCGCATGTTCTCGTATGTTTCTTTCATATGTACAGCATGAGTAATAAGGATGGCTGGCTTTTCATTGCTATTGTGTAGTAACACTGCCTTGAGACTTATCCTAGAGGAATCTACGAATAGCCTCCAATCTTCAATGTTGTAGTTCAACTTCAGTTGTCCCATAAGTGATGGAATGTCACTGCAATACACCAAATCACCATCCTTTGTAAAATTAGGAATTAGGCTCACCTCTCTTTTTCCTATACATCGATATATTCACATCTTGGTTCAGTAGATTCCATTGTTGAAGTCGTGATGCAACCAACAGGGCCTTAGACTTGGGAAGGTTTAAGTCTCTGATCAGATCATTCAGCTCTTCCTGACTTATCACATGTGGTTCATTAGCGTCAGGCGCTGGAGCGTAATTGGGATCTGACTGTGTACTAGAAGATTGTGCAACATCCTCACAAGCAGCAGGTTCTTCATCGGTTGAAACACTGCACAGTGTGTATGAGTCTGTTGGTACGGGTACAGGCAGACAAACATCATGTTTCACAGTCTCCTCGTGGAATCCAAGTTAGGATACTGTATTATATGCTTCATGTTTTTTGAGAAACTTTTTATATTAGTCAGGCAGAAATAAAAGTCTGAAACATGATCACAGGGCTCGCCCCAAACCACAGGTACGGCGAACGGCATGGATTTATGTGTACCTTTCAACCATCCTGTGAGAGTACGCGCACATGAGTTACAACTTTGTGTCGGAGCCCAAACGCGATCCTAGTCGCCGATTTTACACCCGAAGTACAGATGGTAGGCTGTTTTTAGGAACGGTAACAATGGCCTACTTTGTCCCTTGAAAATCGCTTCCCCACATATGTAGCAGAATGAATCTGTCGAATTGTTGTAAGTTCTCGGCATGTTCGTTTATCACAAACGTCAATATTTCACGCAGAAATATTTTTCACCTACGGTATACACAGACACAGCGTAACATCACCTTTTAACACCAAGATCAACTCGAAACTGAAATATTTGTTTCACGCGACAACGTAGTTTATGTCTTGGCACCCTTTTTTCAACAATCTGTCTGTCGTCTAGACAAAAGGGAACCGACGAATGATCGCAAGTTGATTACGAAACATTTCTCCGTCAATAACGCCTAGGTTTTAGTGTATGCAGTGTGGAACAACAATAAATATTTGCAACCCAAGGGGAGGGGGTACATTTCCGGTAGGTCGTGAGCTAGAGAAAAGAATGTTCCTGGGATATAGCCTGGTAACAGTTCTTAGATTAAGATAAAAATTCAGAATTATGCACTCCAAACACGGAAAACACATATTAAATTCGAAAATGACGATTATGAAAACAGCACCCCGCCAAAAAATCTTATGTGCTGGAACTTTCTCGATGAGATATTCGTAATCGGCGTCTCGAAATCTATCCGGTACACCGTTTCACCCTCGTGGGAGGATTTTCATGCCGACCAGTGTAATTCGCAATTATCTAAATTTAACTGTCTATTGAATATCAACCTAAATAGTATTAAAAATATTGTAATTTCACCAACATTTAAAGTAAAAATATTAACTTTAAAAATATTTAGTTTCAAGTTATGTTTTACATAGTGCAACATGCTTAGGTAAATCTCTCCAATAAAAAGGAAACCTCTCCACGGGTGCCTGACTTGTGCCTGTCCCTGTAACTATTCAGTCCAACCCTCTCATTCCATAATTCATGCATAATTTAATATTTCTCTCTCCCTCTCTGTTCCAACGGATGCTTAATATCTAGCATAAAATTATGTTAGTGTCTTAGCAATTCCTGTACTTGTCAATGCTTATAAAAAATACCAAATTTATAGCAAAAAAGCCCATAATATCGCACAAGTTAATCATCTGTCTTATTAATTGTATTTATAATATCTGGTGTTGGTCTGGACAAGTTGAACTGTCTGCCCTTATCTAGTTAATGTTGGCATTGACTGACGTTTACGTAATTATCTCCTATATATTTCAGTGAGGTCTGTCCAAGTTAAATCAATTAATTATATATTGTCAGCATACGTAGTGCCCATTTAATCTACCTAATACTTATTTTAGTCAATTCACGTTCATTTATCCACCTAAATATATATATATCTATGTCTTAAGTCATGTGTCTACTTTGTCCATAAATGTCCACCCGTGAGGGAATGTCGTTAGCATTTCGCTTACTTGATATATTCCCGCTGTGGTTATCTTGTCGAGTGTTTCGACCGTCTACAACATTGCCAAATCCTTGGTCTCAAAGCTTTCTTTAAAAGTTAGTAAATAAAATCCCAACGTGCAAACATTGTGTTTAATATTTCAAGTATGTCTCTAATTTAACTTTATTATAATAAAGTTAATATTACATGTTTTAAAGATGCCAAACAAAAACAAGTAAGCAATAATTTCTCTGTTCTTATTTTTTATGTGTTGGGGACACCTAAATGGAGTCAAAAGACAGTTGCACTTCTGCTGACGGATGCCTATCCTGTTTACTGTTCAATATTTGTAATGTGAAATGTAGTACAAAATTTATTAGCAATTAACTACAATGTCGATGTAATGAAAGATAAACGGACAGTCGATTGGTTATAAAATCTGAAAATTATAAATCCAGTGGTTCACGGAGTAACAGTAAATGGAAGGAAAATCTAACTAAATCGTTGTTCGGTGCTAAATAGCTAAATTATTTAAAACTATTTTGTAAAACTCACGGTCTGTTATTTAAAAAAAATTGTAATTCTGTAAATGCTAACATAGGTTAAAACAGTTGTAAACAAGGATATAAAAATTCAAATTGTAACTTAAAGTACCTTTTTCTTTTTTTCTTTTCTTTGTTATAATTAAATATTTAAAAAAAATCAGGTCTACTATGATACTTAAATTGTCATAATTGAAAGTGTAATACTAAAACTAAATCCTTTGTTAATAAATCCGTGTCTTTAAAATTTTTTTAAAAATATTTAAAAATTTAAAACCAATATAAATACAAAGTAATCAAATTTAATAACAAGTAAGTCGAAATATTCTTAAATGTTTTATATCGTATTATCTATTACTCCTTCGTCTAAACTGCATCCTCCTAAGGTAAAATTCTAGTTTAAAAAAATCCATCTCACAAATCATCTTCTTAACTTCCGAGTCAAGAATTAAACAGGTTGGTCAAAACAAGCTGGTCGTTAAGTAGCGGCAAATTTATTTTAAACTGTAGGTTGTAATAATACAACCTTCTGATTTTAATGTTGGATTTTGTACAGCTAAAAATAAATAAAGAGTAATTTACTACATAGATTCCGAATCCAAAGAATAAATTCTATCTCTCACCCCATCCCCCTCCCCAATCCGCCTATTGAAGCTGAAATTGATACATTTATCACTTTTGACTGGAGTACTGCGCCTCTACAGTTTTGAAGTCTAGCGTAATTTTACAATGTAAAACAAAATTCAATTGTTAAGGTACTTGGCAGAAAGGGTCTATTCCGGTCAACTACTTCCCATACAGGGATGAGTGAGATCGAGCTAGTTTTCTTTAAAAGTTGACTCGACTCGAAGGAGTCATCTTTGCCTCGACTCGAGAACTCGTCTCGAAAAATTTTCCCCAACTCGACAAGAATTCGGATCGAGTTTCGAGTAGAGTCGAGCCAAAACGAGTCAATTCGAGCTAAATCCTTTATGTAATTCCAAGTACTACTCTCTTTAAGTATCCTACTTTGACAATATAATTATGAATGATCATGAAATATAGGCGATTTGTATCTGAATACTAAAAATGAGTTGACTTTAGATCTCGGTCGTCAAGAAATCTCCAGGAAGCAATGACATCGGTCACGAGGTTCTAGGTTTGAGTTCAGGAGAGTTAAGTATTCGGGCTCGAGCCAAAAAGTGTTAAAAGTTATAGGACTCGAGCCAAACATGTTCAAAACTGCTCGACTTGGGTTTAGGGTTGTCAATAAGTCAAGCGGCTCTCTCACAGCTCATTCACTATCGAGCGGAACCGAGAACTGAGCCGAGCCCATAGCTCACCCAATCGAGCCAGCTCGAGCCGATCGCTCACCCGAGCTGATTACTCACCCCAATCGAGCCGGTTCGAGCCATCGGCACAGTTGAGCCGACTCGAAACCAGCCCAAGGACTCGTTTCAACGGAGCTGGTTCGAGCCGTTGGCTCCAATCGAGCCGAGTCGATGACTCGTCCCTACCCAGCCGGCTCAAACCATCGGCTCAATTGAGTCCAGTCGATGGGTCACCCCAACCAAGCTAACTCAAGATGTTCGCTCAGTTGAACCGAGCGGAGCCGGTTCACATCACTATCCCGGTTGGGCTTCTGCTTTGGCTAAAAAATTGGACCGTGCAGTTCTCAGCCTTGATGGTAAGAACTACAGTATATACTTATATTGGTGCTTACGGCGTCATTAACTTATTAAACCACAAATGAATGACTCGAGGTGCTTTGTTTTGCATCTTTTGTCCGTGTTTTGTGCCGCTTTGTGCGCCTATTCCCATTTTTTCTGCGGGTCAAAATGGGCCTACAAATATGGAGGAACAAGTTATTGCTGTACTGGCACCAACGAATTTCGAGATTGTTTCCTTTACATCGTTTTGTACCGTTTTGTGCTTCTACTTCCACGTTTTGTGCGCCATGGGAAGTGGGTTAAAATGAGTCTCCAAGGTGGGACGAATTGACCCACTCTCACGCCGCCAACGAATTTCGAGTATCTTCTTTCATATCGTTTAGTGCCAGTTTCTTGTAGTTTCGAGCGCGTATTTTCATGTTTTGTGCGTCACTGGAAGTGGGTCAAAATGGGCTTCCAAGATGGGATAAAAATGGCCAAGAGTTCCTCCACTATCGAATTTCGAGGTCGTTAATTTCACATCGCGTACCCTTTTGTCCGCCTATTTCGATGTTTTGTGCGTCACTGGAAGAGGGTCAAAATGGGCCTCCAAAATTTCGAAGATGGGACGAAAATGACCCACTGCTCCGCCACTACCGAATTTCGAGGTCCTTCCCTTCGCTTCGACTAGTGCTTGTTTTGTGCCGTTTCGTGCCCATATTTCCACGTTTTGTGCGTCCCCAGAAGTGTGTCAAAATGGGTCCCCAATGTGTGACGAAAATAACTCACTCTTCCACCACTATCGAATTTCTAGGTCGTTTCTTTCGCATCATTTAGTGCCTTTAAAAAAATATTTTCTGCTCCTACTTCCTCGTCTTGTGCGTCACCGGAAGTGAGTTAAAAGGACCTGTAAAGTTAGAGTTAAATGACACACTGTTCCGCCACTATCGAATTTCGAGGTCGTTTGTTTCGCATCGTTTGGTGCCTGTTTTATACGTTTTCTGTGTCACCGAAAGTGGGTCAAAATGGACTTACGAATATAACAAAACAGATTAATACTGTTCCGCCACCAACGAATTTTGAGGACGTTTCCTTCACATCGTTTAGTGTGCATTTTGTACCGTTCTGTTTGCCTACTTCCTCGTTTTGAGCATCACCAGAAATGCGTCAAAATGGTCCATCAAAGTGTGAGGAAAAAAAGTCATTGTTCCGCTACTATCGAATTTGGAGGTCGTTTCTTTCGCATCGTATAGTGCCTGGTTTGTACCGTTTTGTGCGCCTATTTCCACTTAGTGAGACAACGAAAATGGGTCAAAATGGTCTACAAGTATAGCGGAATAAGGTAATGCTGTTGCGTCACCATCGAATGTCAAGGTCGTTCCTTCACAATTTTTTTGTGCGTGACTTGTGTCGCTTTGTGCGTCAGTGGAAGCAGTCGTTCCTTCAAAAATGTTTCGGAGGGCTCACTTAGTATTTCGGGGTGGCATTGCTGGTACTCTTCTATTTATTATTATATTATAGATTTATTATTTGGTCTTCTCGGGGAGGGGTACTCTCAGAGCTTCGGGAGGCAATGCCCCCAAAAACATGTCTAGAAGAAATACTGAGTGGAAGTGGGTCAAAATAGGCCTTGAAAGTGTGATGAATGTGTCTTTTTCTGTCATATTTGTAGGTCCTCTTTGACCCACTTTCGGTGGCGCAAAAAACGTCCAAATATGCGCAGAAACGGTACAAAACAGTCACTAAACAATGCGAAAGAAGCGAACTCGAAATTCGATACTGGTGGGACAGTGTCATTTTTCTTCCCACATTGAATGCCCATTTTGACCCACTATCATTGATTCACAAAACGTGGAAATAGGCTTACAAAACAGTAGAAAACATGCACAAGACGATGTGAAGGAAACGACCTCGAAATCGTTCCTGATGAAATAGCATTAACTTGTTCTGTCATATTTGTAGGATAACATTGACCCATTTCCAATGATGCACAAAAAGTGGAAATGGACCCAGAAAACGACACAAAAATGGCACTACACATTGGGAATGAAACGACCTCGAAATTCGATAGTGGCACAAAAGTGTGTCATTTTCATCCCACCTTGGAGGCCCACTTTGACCTTCTACCAGTGACTCACAAAACGCCGAAATATGCCTACAAAACGGCACAAAACAAGCATTAAAGGATGTGAAATTAACGACCTCGAAATTCGATAGTGGCGGAACTCTTGATCAATTTTGTCCCATCTTGGAAGCCCATTTTGACTCACTTCCGGTGACGCACACAACGTGCGAATAGGCGCACAAAACCGCACAAAACAGGCACTAGGCGATTTGAAGGAAACGATCTCTAAATTCGTTGGTGGCCAAACAGCATTAACTTGTTCCGAAATATTTGTAGGCCCATTTTGACTAATTACCCGTGACACACAAAATGTGGGAATAGGTGCACAAAACGGCAGAAAGCACGCACAATACGATGCGAAAGAATGCACCTCGAAATTCATTGGTATCGGAACAGTGGGTCATTATTGTTCCACCATGTTGGCACATTTTGATCCACTTCCGATAACACACAAAACGTGGAAATAGGAGCACAAAACGATGTGAAGGAAACGACCTCGAAATTCGATAGTGGCGGAACTCTTGGTCATTTCCTTCCCATCTTGGAAGCTCATTTTGGCCCACTTCCAGTGACGCACAAAACGTAAAAATACGCGCTCAAAACGGCAAGAAACTGGCAATAAACAATGCGTAAAAAGCGACCTCGAAATTCGTTGGTGGTGGAACAGTGGGTCATTTTCATACCACGTTGGAGACCAATTTTAACCCACTTCCCATGACACACAAAACATGGAAGTAGGGGCAAAAAACGGTACAAAACATGCACAAAACGATGTGAAGGAAACGGCCTCGAAATTCGTTGGTGGCGGAATAGTATTACCTTGTTCCGCCATATTTGTAGGCCCATTTTGACCCACTTGCGGTGACGCACAAAAAAGTGGGAATAGGTGTACAAAACGATGTAAAAGACATATCGAAATTCGTTAGTGGCGGAACAAGTTAATGACACCGGTACTCACGACATTTGAGCTGTCTTGTTATAAAAATCTATCGTCACTTCGCTAACGAGACGAGACGAGATGCACCAAAAATACCTCTCGAAATGTACTAAAAGTACGGGACAAAATGCAACCCTGGCGTGAGCACCACTAAAAGTATTCCACATTGCTGCTTACATTTCTCTTGGGAAATTAGTAGTGGGTTGATTTGTAAATAATAATAATAATAATAATAATAATAATAATAATAATAATAATAATAATAATAATAATAATAATAATAATAATAATCGAAAACCATCGATATTAGTTGAGAAACAGAAAATACAGTGCTTCGCATTATATATCCACTGCTTTCTATTAGAATAATTGCTGAAGCTTGTGTTTAGCGTTCAGAGCATAAGGAAATCAAGTTGTGTGAAAAAGAGATATAAAACTTGTACTGTAAGCTTAATTACATGGAAATTTAAGTTTGTACTTTACGCATAATTATATGGAAAATTTTATACTTTTTTTCCTTTAGGTTGGCTTACTTTACCTTGATTTGGAACTTTCAAATTTTATTCTTTTTTCCACTGAAAAGTATCTATAATTCAACAAGGAAATAATCAATGATAATTATAATAATTATCTATATAATTGAATTCATCGTAATTTGGTCCATGACATACAATTTACCACTTCGTACTAGCTGTTATGGCCGTTCTTCGCACGGATCAGATAAAATATCAGTGTAAACAAACTGAACAACGGAAGAACAATTAAGAAACATTTCTACAATTTGATATATTTTGTCTGAATATATAGCTAACAACGTACATGTGTTTTCATTGGGAAGGCTGATGGAGGCTGAATTTGAACATAAACACTATCTGGGGTGTCACCATACATCTGAGCAACCCCGATAAATATGGATTCGACACAAATATTGGTCATTTTCTACTACTTTTACATGTCTCGGTAAACGCCCCCTGAGACCCCCTTGGTTCGAATTGTGAAAAACTCGCCTCTGGCCCCCAGCCGATACCGCGAAAACTATGAATGTGACACTAACATTTGTCATTTTCGACTACTACTTTTACATATTCCGGTAAACGTCCCTATGATCCGCTGGTTCCAATTTTGAAAAAACAACGTCTCTGGACTGTATTTGGAAGTCAACGCCTGTAGGAGTATCACCATTCATCTCAGCGACAGGGAAAACTATGCATTTGACATTAATGTCGGTCATTTTCGATTATTTTTACATTTCTCGCAATTCTCCACCCCGGTGACTCCTGGCCCGCATACAATGGTTTCTGGACTTGAAAGTCATCACTAATGATAGTGTCATCATTGATCTCAGCGCCCGCGAAAACTATGGATTTGACACTAATATCGGTTATTTTGGATTACTTTTATGTTTCGGTATCCCCCCTACCCCCGATGACCTCCAGCCCGCAGCCGAATAGGGTGAATTTGGAAGTTAATGCGATCGGAGTTTCACCATTGATCTCAACGACAACGAAAACTATGAAATCGACACGAATATCGGTCATTTTCTACTACTTTTACATGTCCTGGTAAACGCCCCCCTGAGACCCCCTGCGTCGAATTTTCTCAAATACGCTTCGCCTTGGTCTGGGGCCTGGATCAAGGTATCCGTGACGAAAATTTGGTAACTCTCGGTCAACTCGTCTGGTCCACAGGCCGTACACAGACAGACAGACAGACACACAAACAAACTTTATTTTATTTATATTTGAAAGGTCATATCCACCGTTGTTATAATAGAGCGGTGTTTGAGCGATCGTAGAAATTCAAACTCCGATAAGTGATAACTTCATAGCCTTGTTTTAGTACAAGTTTAAACTCTTTAGTCAGTAGAGAAGAGGGCGTGAATCATGGGTCAGAGTTTATGACAATGGGTTTTGGTGGGTCTGTGGGTCACAGTGGATGATAGTGGTTCATG